>NC_135232.1:2201666-2209166 GCF_051348905.1 Ranitomeya variabilis | reverse complement strand
GCTCTCACTGTGTATATATATATATACTGTATACTCCGCTCTCACTGTGTATATATATATACTGTATACTCCGCTCTCACTGTGTATATATATATATATATATATATATATACTGTATACTCCGCTCTCACTGTGTATATATATATATATATATACTGTATACTCCGCTCTCACTGTATATATATATATACTGTATACTCCGCTCTCACTGTGTATACATATATATATACTGTATACTCCGCTCTCACTGTGTATATATATATACTGTATACTCCGCTCTCACTGTGTATATATATATATATATATATATATATATACTGTATACTCCGCTCTCACTGTGTATATATATATATACTGTATACTCCGCTCTCACTGTGTATATATATATATATATACTGTATACTCCGCTCTCACTGTATATATATATATACTGTATACTCCGCTCTCACTGTGTATACATATATATATACTGTATACTCCGCTCTCACTGTGTATATATATACTGTATACTCCGCTCTCACTGTGTATATATATATATATATATATACTGTATACTCCGCTCTCACTGTGTATATATATATATATATATATACTGTATACTCCGCTCTCACTGTGTATATATATATATACACTGTATACTCCGCTCTCACTGTGTATATATATATATATATTCTGTATACTCCGCTCTCACTGTGTATATATATATATATATATACTGTATACTCCGCTCTCACTGTGTATATATATATATATATATTCTGTATACTCCGCTCTCACTGTGTATATATATATATATACTGTATACTCCACTCTCACTGTGTATATATATATATATACTGTATACTCTACTCTCACTGTGTATATATATATATACTGTATACTCCGCTCTCACTGTGTATATATATATACTGTATACTCCACTCTCACTGTGTATATATATATATACTGTATACTCCGCTCTCACTGTGTATATATATATATATACTGTATACTCCGCTCTCACTGTGTATATATATATATATACTGTATACTCCGCTCTCACTGTGTATATATATATATACTGTATACTCCGCTCTCACTGTGTATATATATATATATATAT
Organism: Ranitomeya variabilis; assembly: GCF_051348905.1. Taxonomy (NCBI): domain Eukaryota; kingdom Metazoa; phylum Chordata; class Amphibia; order Anura; family Dendrobatidae; genus Ranitomeya; species Ranitomeya variabilis. The sequence continues at coordinate 2,208,064 of NC_135232.1, read as the reverse complement.
ACTGTATACTCCGCTCTCACTGTGTATATATATATACTGTATACTCCGCTCTCACTGTGTATATATATATATACTGTATACTCCGCTCTCACTGTGTATATATATATATATATATATATACTGTATACTCCGCTCTCACTGTGTATATATATATATATATATACTGTATACTCCGCTCTCACTGTGTATACATATATATATACTGTATACTCCGCTCTCACTGTGTATACATATATATATACTGTATACTCCGCTCTCACTGTGTATATATATATACTGTATACTCCGCTCTCACTGTGTATATATATATATACTGTATACTCCGCTCTCACTGTGTATATATATATACTGTATACTCCGCTCTCACTGTGTATATATATATACTGTATACTCCGCTCTCACTGTGTATATATATATATATATATATATATATATATACTGTATACTCCGCTCTCACTGTGTATACATATATATATACTGTATACTCCGCTCTCACTGTGTATATATATATATACTGTATACTCCGCTCTCACTGTGTATATATATATATATATACTGTATACTCCGCTCTCACTGTATATATATATATACTGTATACTCCGCTCTCACTGTGTATATATATATATATATACTGTATACTCCGCTCTCACTGTGTATATATATACTGTATACTCCGCTCTCACTGTGTATATATATATATATATATACTGTATACTCCGCTCTCACTGTGTATATATATATATACACTGTATACTCCGCTCTCACTGTGTATATATATATATACTGTATACTCCGCTCTCACTGTGTATATATATATACTGTATACTCCGCTCTCACTGTGTATATACATACTGTATACTCCGCTCTCACTGTGTATATATATATACTGTATACTCCGCTCTCACTGTGAATATATATATATACACTGTATACTCCGCTCTCACTGTGTATATATATATATATATTCTGTATACTCCGCTCTCACTGTGTATATATATATATATATATACTGTATACTCCGCTCTCACTGTGTATATATATATATATATATTCTGTATACTCCGCTCTCACTGTGTATATATATATATATACTGTATACTCCACTCTCACTGTGTATATATATATATACTGTATACTCTACTCTCACTGTGTATATATATATATATACTGTATACTCCGCTCTCACTGTGTATATATATATACTGTATACTCCACTCTCACTGTGTATATATATATATATACTGTATACTCCGCTCTCACTGTATATATATATATACTGTATACTCCGCTCTCACTGTATATATATATACTGTATACTCCGCTCTCACTGTATATATATATACTGTATACTCCGCTCTCACTGTGTATATATATATATATATACTGTATACTCCGCTCTCACTGTGTATATATATATATATACTGTATACTCCGCTCTCACTGTGTATATATATATATATACTGTATACTCCGCTCTCACTGTGTATATATATATATATATATATACTGTATACTCCGCTCTCACTGTGTATATATATATACTGTATACTCCGCTCTCACTGTGTATATATATATATACTGTATACTCCGCTCTCACTGTGTATATATATATATATATATACTGTATACTCCGCTCTCACTGTATATATATATATATATATACTGTATACTCCGCTCTCACTGTGTATACATATATATATATACTGTATACTCCGCTCTCACTGTGTATATATATATACTGTATACTCCGCTCTCACTGTGTATATATATATATACTGTATACTCCGCTCTCACTGTATATATATATATATACACTGTATACTCCGCTCTCACTGTGTATATATATATATATATATATATACTGTATACTCCGCTCTCACTGTGTATATATATATACTGTATACTCCGCTCTCACTGTGTATATATATATATATACTGTATACTCCGCTCTCACTGTGTATATATATATATATATATATACTGTATACTCCGCTCTCACTGTGTATATATATATATATATACTGTATACTCCGCTCTCACTGTATATATATATATATATATACTGTATACTCCGCTCTCACTGTGTATACATATATATATACTGTATACTCCGCTCTCACTGTGTATACATATATATATACTGTATACTCCGCTCTCACTGTGTATATATATATACTGTATACTCCGCTCTCACTGTGTATATATATATATACTGTATACTCCGCTCTCACTGTGTATATATATATACTGTATACTCCGCTCTCACTGTGTATATATATATACTGTATACTCCGCTCTCACTGTGTATATATATATATATATATATATATATATATATACTGTATACTCCGCTCTCACTGTGTATACATATATATATACTGTATACTCCGCTCTCACTGTGTATATATATACTGTATACTCCGCTCTCACTGTGTATATATATATATATATTCTGTATACTCCGCTCTCACTGTGTATATATATATATATATACTGTATACTCCGCTCTCACTGTGTATATATATATACTGTATACTCCGCTCTCACTGTGTATATATATATACTGTATACTCCGCTCTCACTGTATATATATATATATATATATACTGTATACTCCGCTCTCACTGTGTATATATATATATATATATACTGTATACTCCGCTCTCACTGTGTATATATATATATATATATATACTGTATACTCCGCTCTCACTGTATATATATATATATACTGTATACTCCGCTCTCACTGTGTATACATATATATATACTGTATACTCCGCTCTCACTGTGTATACATATATATATACTGTATACTCCGCTCTCACTGTGTATATATATATACTGTATACTCCGCTCTCACTGTGTATATATATATATATATACTGTATACTCCGCTCTCACTGTGTATATATATATACTGTATACTCCGCTCTCACTGTGTATATATATATACTGTATACTCCGCTCTCACTGTGTATATATATATATATATATACAGTATACTCCGCTCTCACTGTGTATATATATATATATATTCTGTATACTCCGCTCTCACTGTATATATATATATATATATATATACTGTATACTCCGCTCTCACTGTGTATATATATATATATATATATATATATATATACTGTATACTCCGCTCTCACTGTATATATATATATACTGTATACTCCGCTCTCACTGTGTATATATATATATACACTGTATACTCCGCTCTCACTGTGTATATATATATATATATATACTGTATACTCCGCTCTGTGTATATATATATATATACTGTATACTCCGCTCTGTGTATATATATATATATACTGTATACTCCGCTCTCACTGTGTATATATATATATATATACTGTATACTCCGCTCTCACTGTGTATATATATATATACTGTATACTCCGCTCTCACTGTGTATATATATATATATACACTGTATACTCCGCTCTCACTGTGTATATATATAAACTGTATACTCCGCTCTCACTGTGTATATATATATATATACTGTATACTCCGCTCTCACTGTGTATATATATATATACTGTATACTCCGCTCTCACTGTGTATATATATATATATACTGTATACTCCGCTCTCACTGTGTATATATATATATACTGTATACTCCGCTCTCACTGTGTATATATATATATACTGTATACTCCGCTCTCACTGTGTATATATATATATACTGTATACTCCGCTCTCACTGTGTATATATATATACTGTATACTCCGCTCTCACTGTATATATATATATATATATACTGTATACTCCGCTCTCACTGTGTATATATATATATATATACTGTATACTCCGCTCTCACTGTGTATATATATATATACTGTATACTCCGCTCTCACTGTGTATATATATATATATACTGTATACTCCGCTCTCACTGTGTATATATATATATATACTGTATACTCCGCTCTCACTGTGTATATATATATATATACTGTATACTCCGCTCTCACTGTGTATATATATATATACTGTATACTCCGCTCTCACTGTGTATATATATATATATACTGTATACTCCGCTCTCACTGTGTATATATATATATATACTGTATACTCCGCTCTCACTGTGTATATATATATATACTGTATACTCCGCTCTCACTGTGTATATATATATACTGTATACTCCGCTCTCACTGTGTATATATATATATACTGTATACTCCGCTCTCACTGTGTATATATATATACTGTATACTCCGCTCTCACTGTGTATATATATATACTGTATACTCCGCTCTCACTGTGTATATATATATATATACTGTATACTCCGCTCTCACTTTGTATATATATATATATATATACTGTATACTCCGCTCTCACTGTGTATATATATATATATATACTGTATACTCCGCTCTCACTTTGTATATATATATATATATATATATATATACTGTATACTCCGCTCTCACTGTGTGTGTATATATATATATACTGTATACTCCACTCTCACTGTGTATATATATATATACTGTATACTCCGCTCTCACTGTGTATATATATATATACTGTATACTCCGCTCTCACTGTGTATATATATATATACTGTATACTCCGCTCTCACTGTGTATATATATATACTGTATACTCCGCTCTCACTGTGTATATATATATATACTGTATACTCCGCTCTCACTGTGTATATATATATACTGTATACTCCGCTCTCACTGTGTATATATATATATACTGTATACTCCGCTCTCACTGTGTATATATATATACTGTATACTCCGCTCTCACTGTGTATATATATATATACTGTATACTCTACTCTCACTGTGTATATATATATATATATACTGTATACTCCGCTCTCACTGTGTATATATATATACTGTATACTCCACTCTCACTGTGTATATATATATATATACTGTATACTCCACTCTCACTGTGTATATATATATATACTGTATACTCTACTCTCACTGTGTATATATATATATATATACTGTATACTCCGCTCTCACTGTGTATATATATATATATATACTGTATACTCCGCTCTCACTGTGTATATATATATATACTGTATACTCCACTCTCACTGTGTATATATATATATATACTGTATACTCCGCTCTCACTGTGTATATATATATATATATACTGTATACTCCGCTCTCACTGTGTATATATATATATATATACTGTATACTCCGCTCTCACTGTGTATATATATATACTGTATACTCCGCTCTCACTGTGTAAATATATATATACTGTATACTCCGCTCTCACTGTGTATATATATATATATATATATACTGTATACTCCGCTCTCACTGTGTATATATATATATATATATATACTGTATACTCCGCTCTCACTGTATATATATATATACTGTATACTCCGCTCTCACTGTGTATACATATATATATACTGTATACTCCGCTCTCACTGTGTATACATATATATATACTGTATACTCCGCTCTCACTGTGTATATATATATATATATACTGTATACTCCGCTCTCCCTGTGTATATATATATATACTGTATACTCCGCTCTCACTGTGTATATATATATATACTGTATACTCCGCTCTCACTGTGTATATATATATACTGTATACTCCGCTCTCACTGTGTATATATATATATATATACTGTATACTCCGCTCTCACTGTGTATATATATATATACTGTATACTCCGCTCTCACTGTGTATATATATATACTGTATACTCCGCTCTCACTGTGTATATATATATATATATATACACTGTATACTCCGCTCTCACTGTATATATATATATACTGTATACTCCGCTCTCACTGTGTATATATATATATATATACTGTATACTCCGCTCTCACTGTATATATATATATACTGTATACTCCGCTCTCACTGTGTATATATATACTGTATACTCCGCTCTCACTGTGTATATATATATATATACTGTATACTCCGCTCTCACTGTGTATATATATATATATACACTGTATACTCCGCTCTCACTGTGTATATATATATATATATTCTGTATACTCCGCTCTCACTGTGTATATATATATATATATATATACTGTATACTCCGCTCTCACTGTGTATATATATATATATATATATACTGTATACTCCACTCTCACTGTGTATATATATACATATATACTGTATACTCCGCTCTCACTGTGTATATATATATATATATACTGTATACTCCACTCTCACTGTGTATATATATATATATATATACTGTATACTCCGCTCTCACTGTGTATATATATATATATATTCTGTATACTCCGCTCTCACTGTGTATATATATACATATATACTGTATACTCCGCTCTCACTGTGTATATATATATATATACTGTATACT